>NC_073313.1:197493095-197498095 GCF_027595985.1 Sorex araneus
TTCATAATAAAGGAAGATATGATGGTATTTGAAGATGAGACAGAATTTGAAAATATGTCTTCTATGCAGCTGTAAAAGGATCATTTATCTTCATATCATTTTTTATTTTTTTATTTTTCTAATATCATTTTTTAAAGTGTTTCTTTCTCAGGACTACAAATAATAGCATTGTACATTATTCTCAGATAGTGTAGTAGGAAGTAGTTGCAAATACAGTTGGCTTTATCCACCCTTCACAATATACTCAATTGATTAGGCTTATCACTATGCCTAATAGTTAAAGAAATATTTGACTCAGGTATGAATGAAATGACAAAACTATCACTGTCACTGTCACTGTCATCCCGTTGCTCATCGATTTGCTTGAGAGGGCACCAGTAGCGTCTCCATTTTGAGACTTGTTACTGTTTTTGACATATCCAATATGCCACGGGTACACAACTGGATCTCCAACTTTTTTCCCTTTCTTTTTCAGGGATCACACAAGGGGATGTTCAGGGCTACTTTCAGAGTAGACTGAGGGTCCATGGCAATGGTGCTCAGAGATCAAATCTTGGATTTTCACAGATATAGCCTATAACTTTTCCAAAAATTCAAGCTATCTCCCTAACCCAATATAAAAAGTTTTGGCCCCTAATATAATATAGCATATTAATGAAGAATATTCATTTGTTTATGTTTGTTTTCATCAATTTAATTTTGTCATGAATTGCATGAGAAGAATTAAGATCCTTCTAATCCCTAATGTTGACTGAAGCTATTGGAGGGCCTATTTTCCTTATATGTTCTTTTGCTTGAAGTCAGTTTCCAAGAATCTATTGATGACATTAAAATGATAATTTACCGTATATAATGTCCTTGTTATCTTTTAAGGACACTATTGTGGTTTCTAAGCAGAATAGCTGGACTTTTGGAATTTATGAACTGAGTAAAATTTCTTGCTCCACCACTGACTCAAAATGGGTAAATTACAAATTTGCTGTTTTAATTTTTATTTCAGCAAGATTAAAAATACTTCAAAGAGTTATTGAAAAGATAAAATATAAATAAAACATTTAGAACTTTAACAAGTTCATAGTTAATTTCTAAAAGTGGTTATTGTTCTCATTATACCTCATTATCATTCCCTAATAAGAATAGAATACAGAGTATAAAATATATTTTAAAATAATGTAAACTCTATTTTATTATCCATGTACATTTGTTTATGGAAGAGTCTAAAATATCTACTAATCAATCTTCATAGTATAATTCATATTTTTAAACATGAGGTTTGTCATTTTGTGTGACTAAATTATTTTTATATTTTAGGATCTTGAGACAATATAACAGAAACAATATTATTTAATTTTGATTAGTTTATTGTTTTAGACATTTTTACTAAATCTAATTTGCATGTTGTTTATTGAGATCACACTTTTATAAATAATAATAGTTTAAAATTTGTACATGCCCATTGAAGACACCTATTGAATTTGCCATCCAAAAAATCTAGCATTTATCAATGACATTTAACAAATTTTCTCTAGTCTATAAATTAGTAAAAATAGCTAGCAGACCCAACACCTGATATGCACTTACCAAAGATTTAAAAAGGTTATTTACATGTAATCTAATACTACTTTTTCACATCCCCAGTTGATTGTTATCACACTCCCAATTTCACTCCCATTTTCATTTCGTTGTTATTCAGTAGCTATTAAATGTGTTTTAATGAGTTTGGTTTTATGGTTAATAAAGATAATATAATAGATTAGTTTTATCATAAATAAAAATAAAATACTATAACTCCACTTAAAACATCCACTTTTTTGTTCTTGAACCTTCTCATTCTCTTTAACTTACTTTAACCTAAGTTAAACTCCTTAACTACAATGAACTAAAATAGTTAATAAAATATAAAGTGGCAGGAATGTAGTTAATCTACACCTACCTGCTCCCTAAATTAATATCAATGACATACACAATGGGTTAATTTGGACTTTATACAGTAGAATTGACACATCTAATATATTAAGAATATTCCAGGTAAACAGGTATCAGGGCTTCTGTTATACTGCTGATATCGGTAAGTGGTATAACCATACATCCAAAACAGACTCAATGATGCTGAAAACATGAGATCTAAGCTGCAACCACTGGAATTTTGTAATGTGCCCATCAAGTTGACAGGCAGGAGACAGGGCTGGTGTTAGGGGTGCGGAGGGACTATGGGAAAACTGGTGGAGGGAAGTTGACACTGGTGATGGGGTTTGTGTTGAAATATTATATGTCTGAAACTCAACTATCAATGACTTTATAAAATCACAGTTACCTAATAAAAATAATTTGGTTCCACAAAGAAAGTATTCATAATTTTATGAATTTTGTTCTTAGGTAGTAACTTGTGTAGTATATTTTATGAAAAAGTAATTGCTTCTCTTTTTAAAAAATTGGTACAAATATGGATATTGCAATTTTTCAAACCACATAGAAAACAAGAATGGAAACTGTTTAACATCAGTCAGGAAAGTAACTAGCACTAGGTGGTAATATTAATGTTACTAAGGGTTACATAATCTTTCACTTTCAGTGATTGAGAAGACCATTTTGTCATCTTGGCTATTGACTTAAGACTCATATTCTTAAAATTAAAAACTTAACTGCTATAGGAATCTTATTGGTTTATTGATAATTAGGAGAATTCTTAATTAAAGTTGAATTTTATAGTTTAATTTTCATAGCAAAACTGAGAGGAAAGTGCAGAATCCCCAAATATCATGATCAATTTTAAGTCAGTCATTTAAGTAGCATGAAACAAAGTTCTAGTATGTATAATAAAAATAGATCATTATACAACTGGGTAGAAAAGATTTCTTAAAGCTCATAATACTCTTTGATTAATGGTTATTACTTACTATTTATATATAATGATATAGGTGATTTGCATTAATTAAATGGAATAAATATTTGGTCAATGAATGTTACTTCTTAAGTGAAGTCTTAAACCTCTCTTTTGACATTATGAGAATAATTTGGCTACATATAAGGTGTTATGATATAGTATGCTTTTTATATAATGTGAATGTAAATATTTTCAGTTGTTCATTTGTTGTGCTTTGCCTTCATAATGTTCTTTGCTTAATATATTGTCATAAATATTTTTTATTTGCTAATTTTGCTAAAAATAAGCTAAGGTTGTAGTAAAACTAAAGGTAAAACAAATGACCTAAATTATACATCTTCTTTTTTTACTGCCATGGGTTTTAATCAGTATTATGATATTTAATCATCAGTTATTAAGGATTTTTTTTTCAAATTGAACTACATGAGATACTGTGAAAAAGTCGATGGAATTTAAACTTTTCTGTTAACTATTTTGTTTTGGACTCCTGGTTATTTAAAAGCTACTAAAAGCTTCAGAATACTTTCTACTTTTTCTTTTATCCTAGGTGTTAAGTAACTTAATTTTAGCCCACTAAGAGGACTTTGCCCCAGATATTTTCTTAATTTTCTAAGAAGATTTCTTGGGTCGAAAGCTTTTGTTTCTGTTTTGGGGCCACACGTGGTGGTCCTTACGGCTTATTCCTTGCTCTGTGCTCAGAGATAACTCTTGGTGGGGATCAGGAATACTTTTCTATCTCTAGATTACTCTTCCTGAAACCAAAAATTTTGGCCTCATCTGTAAAGCACACTTGTAAGCAGAATCCTACTCGTCAACTAAAATCAGAATCCCCGAGGGTAGGGCCCAAGAAACTTTAGAAGAAAGCTTCTAGAGGTAATGTTTATGTATGTTAAAGTTTGACAACCACTGCCCTAGGTCAAGGAGATATAAAAGAGACTGACAAAAAGTAGGTTAACGTTATCAGGTTGACTCTGGAACAGTGAGGAGTGTGTAGTTACCTTACACTATCTTCAGTCAGTGATAAAACAGCCATTTGCTTCACATTATACAGTTTGGGTAGGGAATGCTTTAGCATCACAGCTATAGTTTAAAACGAGACATGACGTGGTAAGTGCCGGTGGGTGAGATTAGGAATGCTAATAAGTTAGACATAGAAAGAGACCAACAACAACAACAAAAAAACCTTGTAAATGTGTTAGGGGAAATATAGTATGAATTTATCATTTAACTTTAGATAATTTTCCTAATATTAAAATTCAATAAAACTGTAATAAGTAATATACTATACTAATCAAAGACTACGTTGTAAACCCATATTAATGCGGAAGATAAAATTTAGATTTTATGCTGTTTTAAGAATATTTCATAAAATAGAAAACTTTTCATCATTCCAAGTACTGTTTTTTAGTTATCTCTAAATGATATGGCATAGTTTACCTTTCATTGTGCAGAAGTTAGCAACATTCATTATGTAACACAAGGAAACACTTGCTCAGTTCTTGTATTAAACAAGGCATGGAAGACAATAAGAATAAAGATATCACAATCAGAGGTGCACTACCTTCAGAAACACACATATAGCAAATCGCAACTTTAAATTTACTGCCACTTTAAAAGACTTTGTATGTTCTGCATTTCAGAAGTACTCTTAATTTGAAGCCAAGATTTCCTTGTTCTCTTAAACTTAACATTCCTTCATATACTGAGTGATTCTGTTCTTTACTTTTAACATCAAAAACACTTTTCTGGGAACTAAAGATTATTACACTTGTGGCATTTTTTTTCAGGTATCTTTTAAAGAACAGTTGAGTTTGTCTTGTTTTTATTTAAAGTACAAAGTGCCCATGCACCAGTTTTCAGATGCAATGTAAACCAAATTCCTAGTTGTCAGATTCCATGTCTCTAAAATGTGTTAGACAGAGATGGAATCCAGGAATCTGTGTACACAACATGTTTTGAGTTTTGTTTTAAAGAATTAACATTGCAAAGAAGTAAATTCTATAGAACTTTGGTAGAATAGAAAAACACCAGTGGAGATAGCAAATGGAAGAAAGGTGAAACCGTATTTCCTTTCCTTGTAAATATTTGAAAGCAGCTAATTTTATATGTTCAGAAT
>NC_073313.1:197500595-197508095 GCF_027595985.1 Sorex araneus
GGAAGCAAAGTGCACAGAAATTTTAATTAGTTAGGTTTCTTTTTCTCTTTTTAAATTTCTGTCTCAAACAAGTACTGTTAGCTGACAAGAAATATGGCATTCCTCACCTAATACAGTAAACAAACAAAACAAAACAAAACCCCTCTCTTAATCACTACTAGACAGCCTCTAGACAATACATTCCTGCAAGGAATTGTAAGTGAAAGGATTCGATGCCACTTTGTTAATGAAACTTAAAGAATAGATTGTCAGGCATACCGGGAGTTTCAGATGCATTTCTGAATTCACATCTGTGGGAGTTGTGGATTGTCACAGTTCATTTGCTTTTGTAAAATATCCACAATTTGCTGACAAGCAACTTCAAAAGTCCATTCAGGATTGGGTGGGTGGTGGAAACCCCTTTCGGTATTTTTTAAAGTAAGTGTTCCTTTGCTACTGTAATATTGAGCTGGTGAAGAAAAAGAATGAATTCTAAAATAAATAGTAAAGCATAAAACACTTCATACAGAGTAATCTGATGTGCCATTAATTGTACAATTACTTCAACTGACAAATACACGTTATAAAGAAAATCAGAAACAAAATGCTTTGTTACGGAACTCTTAAGCACCCATGACTCCATGTTGGTAATTCCTTTGGGAAGTGCCATTTTAAAGTTTTTGGTTTATTTTCAGTGTGATGCAGGTCCTTGTAGCTGCATTGCTTTAAAAAATTAATTTTATCAGGAGTCACAGAATTAAACTGAAGGCCTTTAAAAAATCAGTAAAGACTGTATTTAAAAATAAATGAATCATTACTAAAATCTAGTATTTGTGTTTGCCAGGCCAGATAGGGGGGAAAGGCCCAAAAACGAAACAAAACAAACCAAAGAAATCTTGTTTACTTTGCTTGTTTTAAGTAGCCAGATTGCCAGTGTAAAGTACTTGGGAATGCTAACATATTTCTCAAAGAAGAACATATAGAAATAGAGCTGTTTTCAGTATATTATGTCCAAGTAGGATATTGATGAAGATCTAAACAGTGCATAATTTTAAGTTCTTTTAAGCAGTCCTGTGTTATGAGTACAATTAAAAGTCCATCAGTATCCCAAGTACTCCTACATTATCTACCCTGCCACACTTCGCTAATGCATCTTCTCATTTAGGTTGCTAATACTGTTCAGTGTAAAGACAGTCTTTCTGAGGTAGACTGTTCAAGTTCAAGGACAAGTCTTTTTCTTAGGAAATGCATGACATTCAAAAAAAGACAACAAATAAATACTACATTTACAATATGTAGCAATGAGGTAGAAATGGTTATAAAGAACAACATTTGAATATGTTAGATGAAAAAAGGAAAAAAGAAATGAATATTCTCTAGCAACTGTATATAATCCACAAAGAAACACATACATGCACGTGACATATGCACGCGTGCACGAGCGCGCGCGCGCACACACACACACACACACAGACACACACGGGAGGAAGGAAAAAGTGGCTGAGAGGAAGCAGAGACAGAAGAATTAGAGAATGTGAGAGAGGTATTAAAAAAAAAAAAGAGTTTTAGGCCTAGAAATAAACTCCTGTTTTTTTTTGTTTTGTTTTGTTTTGTCTTTGTACCAGAAGACAACAAGAAAGAATGAATGTGCTCCCAACCTTGGTGTACTACAGACGATTTTATAAATATTTAACATTCTATAGAACTGATTCATATATTCTTACACAACTCTCTGGCAAGGCTGACCCATGCTGCCGACATTCTACATATCACTGAGACAGGGAGGTGAAATTTTCCTGCTTTCAGTCTAATTGTCTTTGACAATTGCAGTGCCTAGTGCTACACTGCTTGTGTTGTATTTAAAAACAGGGGAAAGTGGAGAGACTTGTTCATTAAAGATGCAGTATCCCTGGTTCACACAAATGCATCTGGCAGGTTCAAAATCGAATGTCAACCAGAGGTCTTAGCAGAGTGTGAGTTTCAGTTCATGGTGTTAGTTAGTCACAAGTATAGCTGGTTTTAAATTCTGAAATAGTAATAGCTTAAGTTTGCTAATGTGCTTTATAGGGAAATCTGCAGGTGGTTCAACAAATGATGAGTTTACGTTTCAAAAGAAAAAAAAACCCTGAAACATAGAACTGTAAAGTAGTCACATATATCTCTGAACATGAGTAAAAGTAATCAGTTGCTTCTGGCAAATAAAAAGGAGATGTTAGTTTAAGTGGTGGTGAAAATTGCACACATATATGCACACACAAACATACACACTATATATATTTATATATATATTAGAACTTTACTTTAGTGGTCTCAATAGTTCAACAAACTGTGTCCCTTTTACTTTGAAAAATACTGTTTCCACGATCATGAAACCTGATGCTTGCTAAGAAACTTGAGAATGAGATGACAGAAGTATCTTTCTGCTTATATTTGGATGGACACATTTTCAGGAAAAGAAATTCTAAATGCCTCTAAAACATATTTTCCAACCCACAAATATATTTAAATTTACAAGAACCTATTGCAGGAATTAATTTGGACTTTTTTTGGGGGGGATGTATTCTTTTGAAAACTGCATAGCCAAGTACTATGCAACCCATGTAAATTGACCTTGCTACTTTACATAGCATAGCCTCTGGATAGCTTTTATCACTTGCCCAGATGGTGTTTGGCCTATGTATTTTAGTGGAATGGTTTATTTTCTCCTTGATAGGTTTCAAATGCACAAGAAAACATTATACCCGTCTATCTGCATTTGAGTAGAATACAAACTGACTAATAGATAAACATTCTGTGTGAAAGTAAATAGCCTTAAAGTATACTGCCTTCACATTCCATTGATCAGCTCAGTCAGCAAAGTTTTCCATATTGTCACTAATGTTCTAAATATTTTGGTGAGAAGCATGCCAGCAGAGTAGAGTATTTCCATTTGTGTCACACATAAGGTCATTATGAACTGCCTCTTGAATTTCTATTGATCCTTCTACTGAAGTAGTTTCCTTCACTTCTTTTTTTAGTCCTCATTGGAAATGTTATTTGCAGTTGTGAAGAAGAGAATTAGGGGCTGTTAAATGAACAGGCTCAGTCTTCTGGCTAGACAGCGAAGGGTTTGGACGGGCTCATTACCTTACCTTCATTAGTTGCCTCGTGCAAAAATTTAGCAGTCAGAAGATGCCATCAGTATGAAACCTGGATTACTGAGTTCTACTATCACTGACTGTACACATTCACTTCTGACGATGTGGTTTCCTATCCCCCTGCTCAGAGGGATGGGTCACAAAAGAGCTGATTATTAGTCTAGGCCATAGAATAGCTCCTAATGCTACTGAGCAGAATCAAAGAATCACAAGAGGGCACCGTTCTACTCAAAGGTCAGCCTATCTCCCCTAACAGATCTTCATTTCTGCAGCAGGCCCAATTTCCTAGCAGACCAAATCGCAAGAGTCATAAGGCTAAATGAAGTTCACACACAACATCGGCTTCTGCCTAACTTCATGGAGTTCTGACCAATAATATCTCAAAAGTAATTTTTAAGTCATTTAAAGCTAAAAAGCCAGTATGCATGACTTTAATTTATCTTCCGTTTCCTAAATGAGGGTAAACCACAATAGTGCAGTCATATATTTGGCATTGACTATTAAGAGCCACACAAAAATGTGGGTCAATATTGGATTTTCCAAAGTTGTCTAAATAAGACTGGGTTTGTCAAAACTTGCCAGTCGCTTTCAAGTGAACACAGCATGTTGGCAGAAATAAAATGTAATGTCTAAAGACAGAAAATAGGTCAGCAGTGTGCAAAAGTAAATTTGTCAGTGAGATCAATATGAATCTATAAGTTAATGGGGAAATTAGAATTTCTTTAAAACAAGGGTTGTGCAGGGTAAGACTAGAACATGATTGTAGCATTTTTCATGGTAAAACGCAGAGGACATCCTTAAAAATTATTTTTTGTATCCTTTATAAAGGCACTGCTCTTAACTATAGAATATTTAATATTTAAGCTCGATTTCAATTGACAGAGTGTCATAATAAATTAAACTGTGGCCCATTCTCTTAGTGTATACCAATATGGAAAATGAAAAAAAAAATAAGAAAGTAATCAAATAGTGTAAAATGTCATAAATATGAAGTTTTTCACAGCTTTCCCTATGTTGAGCATTTCAAATAATTTGACACTGTGGGTGAAATCAATAAATTTTTTTTAAAGTTATAAAAAACAATAACGTCAAGACATTTCTTGGGGCTTCTCATTGCATTTATTTAAAGATTCTTTAAAAAAAAAAGTACATCACTTTTTGATTACATAAAATGCCAGTGCTTTGCAAGTCTTGTTACTGCATTCCTCATTCCACTTTAAAAAAAGAAAAAAGAAAAAAAGAGAGAAAAGGGAAAAAAGAAAAGGAAAGAGGAAAAAAACAACAACAAGAAAATCACATTCAAAAGCCAGGCTGTTCTGCTTATGCACAGGCAGAAGCTTTGGAAAGCTACAGCCCACACTGTGTCTGTTCAGAAGCTCTGCCGAATGTCAGCCAGCTAGCAATGAAAAGTTGCACACAAAGCATTAAAGGATACAAAGAACAACATGGTGGGGAGCGAGAGAAGAGAGGAATGATGAAACATACCTACCACATAGAATATTTGGTAGTGGAGGAACCGAGTTGGAAGGAAGCATGAAGATGGATATTTCTAGAAACTACATTTACGGAGACAGAAGGAAAGAAAAAAGTACCATATTTGGGAAGCTATACTGTGTATATGTTGTGTGTTCACTTTCAATTTTTTTCAAACTTTTTTGTTTTTTTTTGCTTTTTTAAGAGAAAGGTAATAAAACTGAGGTAGAAATGAATGTGGGAGCACTACAGCCCAGAAGATTTCAAAATGAGAAGCAAAATTGCACTGACAAGAAAGGAGTCAAAAAGAAGGGGATGAAGACATTCTTTGTGGATGTACATATATGTGTATGTATAGATATATATGTATATATCATATATATACACGCAGTGTATGTGTGTGTGTTTGTTGGTTTGTTTGGTTGCAATCTTTTGCATTCTATCAAACAGCACAGCAAGCCTATATACTAGATTAGTGAATAGAATGACACCATTCCCAGCAGTTTCAAGAGAGAACTTGCAAACCACCACCACCACCACCAGCACCCCTAATGCGGTAAAAGGCAGTCCTAGTTTTCAGGTACTGTGACTTTCAGGGTCTGAAACAGGTCTTGTGGCTGACAGTTCTAGACACTAACACAAACTGAATAAAGTAGCTTTCCATTAACCAGTGTACCTTTTAAGAACAGTTTCACTTAATATCAAGGAGCAATGTACGAGGAACTTTTGCAGTTATTGACAGAAAGAATTATTCTGCTCTGGTTAATTCCCGCAAATTAGTAAAAGACCATTTTTGTTTAAATTCTTCCATTTCTATTTTAAATTGTACATATTCAGTTGAACCACACATCAGTATTTTTCAGGATACATTCAAAGAAATTTTCCTTGCGATTTTCCAATTGTTGAGGTAAACATACATTTTTAATATAAAGTAACATTGAGCCTATCCCATTACTCTCAGCAGTACATAGTGCTTTCAACACATTCCTTTGAGGTACTGTACAAATCACAATCGCTTTCCTGAGTTTTTGCAGACAAGAACATTAAAAGAAATGAACTGCAGAAATTAAGGTCCAGATTACCGTTACCCTGTTTTACCTGTTCTTAGTTTAATACTGCAGAACAGACAGGATTGAGGAATACTGTTGCTCTTAAAATGGCAAAAATCTGGTTTTCTGTAGTAACACAACCGTTCATCTCTTTAGTCCAATAATGTTTGAAGTTAAAGCTCTTTATATTAGCACATGCCACCAATGTAATTGTGAGGCAAACAAAAAATAAAGCACCACTCCAGGCACTTGACAGCAACTAAATCTCGAGAACAGCAGAATGGAATCAACACACGAGGTTCATGTCCTTCTGAAATCAACACACTTGCACCTTGCTCCTTGGTGAGTGTTGTCTAGCTTGAACTGAACTGAGCATCAACAGATGCTTTCTGTCATCTGGGGCATTCAAATCTGAATCTCTCACTTGATGCAATTTTTCCTCCAAATCTACCCTGACTCTAAATATGCAACTTATTTGTCATCTTTCCCCAGTACCCTTTGCAATTTAAACACTACTGGAAAGGGGCTCTATACCCTATGTAGCAGGTTTTATGTGTGTGTGCCAACATTCATGACATTTATTTTTAAAGAAGTCATCACTGACTGCAACCAAACATTTTGTTCCATTCAATATACATATCAAGCTCTTTTTGAGATATGCTAGGCTGAATCTTGCAGAAAGCATTTTCAAAGTCTTGATACGTAACGGGCCTCAACTGGCTGGGCATAATGGCTGAAAGGTCTGTGGCTGGCATGGTGTGGAGGGGGCCCACTGCTGCTTCCTGACACAAATGAGCCACGTCTAGTCCAGAAAAGCCTTCTGTGCGCTGGACGAGCAGTGCAAACTCCTTGTCATTGAGACAGTAATTGTGCTGTGAGAGCAGTTGTACTATTATCTGGTGCCTCGCTGTGCTGTCAGGAAGTGGGATTAAAAGTCGTTTCATGAAGTACCTCCGAAGAGATTCATCTATTTCTTCAGGTTTACTGGTGGCACAAATGACTACGATTTGGTCCTCAGCCGAAGTTAGTACAGTGTCCAGCTGCATCAGAAATTCGGTTCTCACCCGACTGACTGGACTGTGTTCCTCATTCACTTGAGAGGAGAGAAGCATGTCAATGTCACTGACAAAAATGACTGAGGGCTGGCGACACCTGGCCACAAGGAAAGAGGCATGGATGATTTTCTCTGCTTCCCCTACCCACTTGGCAACTAGTCCAGAGCCCGCGATTTTGAAAAAGGTGGCCCCCAACTGACTAGCTATGCATCTGCCCAATAATGTTTTGCCTGTTCCCCGAGGTCCAAATAAAAGGATGCTCCGAGGTAAGGCTGTCAGTCCACTGAATGCATCTGACCTCAGCACTGGCCATAAAACCTCCTCTTTAATGACAGCCTTTACCAGGTCAAGGCCAGCAATGTCATTCCAGTCCACCGGTGGTCCTTGGGTGATAATCTCATTGGTTACCAGGTCAATGAGGTGTGTGTCAGTATTCTTCAGTTGCTCGTCCACAGAGTGGTTGGATGAGGTAGCTGCACGGAGTCCAGGGCCTTGCATTGGGTGAGAGAGGAGCTGCCGGTGCTCGTCCCCATGCTCACTCATTACTGGCGATGTGTACTTCCCAAAGGATTCACTGGATCTCGAGCCCAATGAATTTTTAGCAGTACTGTAGGAAGGAGGGGTCAGAGCCCTACTAGACTGGCTGCTGAATTTCCTTTGCTGTTCAGAGGACATTAGCTGCTTCGTTGGCTTAAATGCTAAGGATGATGTTTCAGCACTTCTGTCAAAGCCATTCCCCCGATTTGAGTTTGAAATGCTGTTGTCGGGCATTCTGTACATAGGACTCTGTGTAGATCTCTGTTGGCC